>NC_081380.1:1550378-1557878 GCF_030684315.1 Stegostoma tigrinum | reverse complement strand
CCCAGAGACAGACACACACACACACACACACACACACACACACACACACACACACACACACACACACACACACACACCTCCCCCAGTCCCAGGCACAGACACACACCTCTGCTAGTCCCAGACACACAACGCACACATACACCTCTCCCAGTCCCACACACACACACACACACACACACAAACTCACACCTCCCCCAGTCCAGACACACAACACACTCACACGCACACCTCTGCCAGTTCCAGACACACACACACATACACATACACACACACACACACACACACTTCTCCTAGTCCCAGAAAACACACACACACCTCTCCCAGTCCCAGACACACACACATACACCTCTCACAGTCCCAGACACACACACACACACACACACACACCTCCCAGTCCCAGACACAGGCACACTCACACACACACACACACACACCCATCTCCCAGTCACAGACACAGACAGACAGACAGACAGACAGACACACACACACACACACACACACATACACACACACACCCCTCACCTATCCCCAGACAACGACACACACACAGGCACAAACACCTCTCACAGTCACAGACACAGACAGAGACGCACAGACACACACACACACATCTACCCAATCGCAGACAGACACAGACACGCAGAGACACACACATAACTCTCCCAGTCCCAGACACACACACACACACACACACACCTCTCCCAGTCCCAGACACACACACACACAAACACACACACACACACACCTCTCCCAGTCCCAGACACACACACACACACACACACACACACACACACACACACACACCACTGCCAGTTCCAGACACACACACACACAACTCCCCCAGTCCCAGGCACAGACACACACCGCCGCCAGTCCCAGACACACAACGCACACATACACCTCTCCCAGTCCCACACACACACACACACACACACACAAACTCACACCTCCCCGAGTCCAGACACACAACACACTCACACGCACACCTCTGCCAGTTCCAGACACACACACACACACACACACACACACACACTTCTCCTAGTCCCAGAAAACACACACACACCTCTCCCAGTCCCAGACACACACACACTCACACACACCTCTCCCAGTTCCACACACACACACACACACACACACACACACACCCCTCTCCTAGTCCCAGACACACACACACACACACACACACACACACACACACACACACACACACACACACCCCTCCCAGTCCCAGACACAGGCACACACACACACACACACACACCCATCTCCCAGTCACAGACACAGACAGACACACACACACACACACCCCTCACCTATCCCCAGACAAAGACACACACACAGGCACAAACACCTCTCACAGTCACAGACACAGACAGAGACGCACAGACACACACACACACACATCTACCCAATCCCAGACAGACACAGACACGCAGAGACACACACACACCTCTCCCAGTCCCAGACACACACACACACACACACACACACACACACACACACACACACACACACATCCCTCTCCCAGTCGCAGACACAGACAGACAGACACACATACACACACACAGACACACACACACACACCTCCCAGTCTCAGACACCGGCCCACTCACACGCACACATACCTCTCCCAGTCCCAGACACACACACACACAACTCTCCCAGACCCAGACACACACAAACACACACTTCTCCCAGTCCCAGACACACGCACACACATCTCTCCCAGTCCCAGAGACAGACACACACACACACACACACACACACACCTCTGCCAGTTCCAGACACACACACACACACACCTCCCCCAGTCCCAGGCACAGACACACACCTCTGCCAGTCCCAGACACACAACGCACACATACACCTCTCCCAGTCCCACACACACACACACACACACAAACTCACACCTCCCCCAGTCCAGACACACAACACACTCACACGCACACCTCTGCCAGTTCCAGACACACACACACATACACACACACACACACACACACACACTTCTCCTAGTCCCAGAAAACACACACACACACCTCTCCCAGTCCCAGACACACACACATACACCTCTCACAGTCCCAGACACACACACACACACACACCTCCCAGTCCCAGACACAGGCACACTCACACACACACACACACACCCATCTCCCAGTCACAGACACAGACAGACAGACAGACACACACACACACACATACACACACACACACACACACACACACACCCCTCACCTATCCCCAGACAAAGACACACACACAGGCACAAACACCTCTCACAGTCACAGACACAGACAGAGACGCACAGACACACACACACACATCTACCCAATCGCAGACAGACACAGACACGCAGAGACACACACATAACTCTCCCAGTCCCAGACACACACACACACACACACACACACACACACCTCTCCCAGTCCCAGACACACACACACACACACACACACACATCCCTCTCCCAGTCGCAGACACAGACAGACAGACACACAAACACACACACACACACCTCTCCCAGACCCAGACACACACACACACACACACACACACACCTGTCCCAGTCCAGACACACACACACACACTCATACACACAACTCTCCCATTCCCAGACACACACACACTCACATACACACTCATCTCTGCCAGTCCCACACATACACACACACACAGACACACACCTCTCCGTCCCAGACACATACACACAGACAGATACCTCCCCCAGTCCCAGACACACAAACACACACCTCCCAGTCCCAGACACAAGCCCACTCTCACACTCACACACACACACACACACACCTCTGCCAGTTCCAGACACACACACACACCTCCCCCAGTCCCAGACACAGACACACACCTCCGCCAGTCCCAGACACACAACGCACACATACACCTCTCCCAGTCCCACACACACACACACACAAACTCACACCTCCCCCAGTCCAGACACACAACACACTCACACGCACACCTCTGCCAGTTCCAGATACACACACACATACACACACACTTCTCCTAGTCCCAGTAAACACACACACACCTCTCCCAGTCCCAGACACACACACACACACACACACCTCTCCCAGTTCCACACACACACACACACACACACACACACCTCCCAGTCCCAGACACAGACCGACTCACACACACACACACACACACACACACACACACACACGCCTCTCCCAGTCCCAGACACACACACACACACACACACACACACACACACACACACCTCCCAGTCCCAGACACAGGCCCACTCACACACACACACACACACACACACCTCTCCCAGCCGCAGACACACAAACACCTCTCCCAGTCCCACACACACACACACACACCCATCTCCCAGTCACAGACACAGACAGACAGACAGACAGACACACACACACACACACACCCCTCTCCTAGCCCCAGACAAAGACACACACACAGGCACAAACACCTCTCACAGTCATAGACACAGACAGAGACGCACAGGCACACACACACACATCTACCCAATCCCAGACAGACACAGACACGCAGAGACACACACATAACTCTCGCAGTCCCAGACACACACACACACACACACACACACACACACACATCCCTCTCCCAGTTGCAGAAACAGACAGACAGACACACAAACACACACACACACACCTCTCCCAAACCCAGACACACACACACACATACACCTCTCCCAGTCCAGACACACACACACACACTCATACACACAACTCTCCCATTCCCAAACACGCACACACTCACACACACACACATACACACTCATCTCTGCCAGTCCCACACACACACACACACCTCCCAGTCCCAGACACACACACACACACGCACACACTCACACACACACACATACACACTCATCTCTGCCAGTCCCACACACACACACACACACACCTCCCAGTCCCAGACACACACACACACACACACACTCACACACACACACATACACACTCATCTCTGCCAGTCCCACACACACACACACACACACCTCCCAGTCCCAGAAACACACACGTACACATACACACACACACACCACCCGCAGTCCCAGAAACACAACACACACATAAACCTCTCCCAGTCCCACACATACACACACACACACACACACACACAGACACACACCTCTCCGTCCCAGACACATACACACAGACAGACAGCTCCCCCAGTCCCAGACACACAACACACTCACACACACACAGACACACACACACCTCTGCCAGTTCCAGACACACACACACACCTCCCCCAGTCCCAGACACAGACACACACCTCCGCCAGTCCCAGACACACAACGCACACATACACCTCTCCCAGTCCCACTCACACACACACACACACACACACACACACTCACCTCCCAGTCCCAGACACACACACCTCTCCAAGACCCAGACACACACACACACACCTCTCCCATTCCCAGACACACACACACACCTCTCACAGTCCCAGACGCGCGCGCACGCACACACACACACAACTCCCAGTCCCAGACACAGGCCCACTCTCACACACACACACACACCTCTCCCATTCCCAGACACACACACACACACCTCTCACAGTCCCAGATGCGCGCGCACACACACACACACACACACACACACACACACACACACACCTCTCCCAGTCCCAGACACACACACCTCTCCCAGTCCAGACACACTCATACACACAACTCTCCCATTCCCAAACACACACACACTCACACACACACACATACACACTCATCTCTGCCAGTCCCACACACACACACACCTCTCCCAGTCCAGACACACACATACACACAACTCTCCCATTCCCAGACACATACACATATATACACACACACACACACACACACACACACACACCACCCCCAGTCCCAGACACACAACACACACATAAACCTCTCCCAGTCCCACACATACACACACACACAGACACACACCTCTCCGTCCCAGACACATACACATAGACAGACACCTCCCCCAGTCCCACACACACAACACACACACACACACACACACACACACACACACGCACACACTTCTGCCAGTTCCAGACGCACACACACGCCTCCCCCAGTCCCAGACACAGATACACACCTCCGCCAGTCCCAGACACACAATGCACACATACACCTCTCCCAGTCACACACACACACACGCACACACACACCTCTCCTAGTCCCAGACACACACACACACACACACACCTCGCAGTCCCAGACACATACACCTCTCCAAGTTCCAGACACACACACAAACACACACCTCCCAGTCCCAGACACATGCCCACTCTCACACACACACACACACACCTCTCCCATTCCCAGACATACACACACACACACACCTCTCCCATTCCCAGACACACACACACACCTCTCAAAGTCCCAGATGCGCGCGCACGCACACACACACACACACACACACACACACCTCTCCCAGTCCCAGACACACACATACACACACACACACACACCTCTCCCAGTCACAGACACACACACACTCACACACACCTCTCCCATTCCCAGACACACACACACACCTCTCAAAGTCCCAGACGTGCGCGCACGCACACACACACACACACACACACACACACACACACACACACACATCTCCCAGTCCCAGACACACACATACACACACACACACACACACCTCTCCCAGTCCCAGACACACACACACTCACACACACCTCTCCCATTCCCAGACACACACACACACCTCTCAAAGTCCCAGACGCGCGCGCACGCACCCACACACACATCTCTGCCAGTCACACACACACACACACACACACACACACACACACACACATCTCTGCCAGTCACAAACACACACACACACACCTCTCCCATTCCCAGACACACACACACACACACCTCTCCCATTCCCAGACACACACACACACACACCTCCCAGTCCCAGACACACGCACACACATCTCTCCCAGTCCCAGAGACACATACACAAACACACACACAACCCACACACATACACACACGCCTCTCCCAGTCCCACACACACACACACACACACACATCTCTGCCAGTACCACACACACACCTCTCCCAGTTCCAGACACACACACACACCTCTCCCATTCCCAGACACACACACACACTGCTCACAGTCCCAGACACACACACACACTCACACACACACATCTCTCCCAGTTGCAGACACACACACACACACCTCTCCTAGTCCCAGACACACACACTCACCACACACCTCTCCCAGTTCCAGACACACACACACACACCTGTCCCATTCCCAGACACACACACACACACCTCTCACAGTCCCAGACATGCGCGCGCACGCACACACACACACACACACACACCTCTCCCAGTCCCACACACACACAATACACCTCTCACAGTCCCAGACACACACACACACCCCTCCCAGTCCCAGACACAGGCTCTCACACACACACACACACCTCTCCCAGTCCCAGACACACACACTCACACACACACCTCTCCCAGTCCCAGACACACACACTCACACAAACACCTCTCCCAGTCCCAGACACACACGCTCAAACACACACACACACCTCTCCCAGTCACACACACACACCTCCCAGTCCCAGACACAGGCCGACTCACACACACACACACACACACACACACACACACACACACACACACATCCCTCTCCCAGTCGCAGACACAGACAGACAGACACACAAACACACACACACACACCTCTCCCAGACCCAGACACACACACACACACTCATACACACAACTCTCCCATTCCCAAACACACACACACTCACACACACACACATACACACTCATCTCTGCCAGTCCCACACACACACACACACCTCCCAGTCCCAGACACACACACACACACACACACACATACACACACACACACCACCCGCAATCCCAGAAACACAACACACACATAAACCTCCCCCAGTCCCACACATACACACACACACACACACACACTCACACACACACACAGACACACACCTCTCCGTCTCAGACACATACACACAGACAGACACCTCCCCCAGTCCCAGACACACAACACACTCACACGCACACACTCACACACACACACACACACACACACACACACCTCTGCCAGTTCCAGACACACACACACACCTCCCCCAGTCCCAGACACAGACACACACCTCCGCCAGTCCCAGACACAGACACACACCTCCGCCAGTCCCAGACACACAACGCACACATACACCTCTCCCAGTCCCACACACACACACACACATACACCTCTCCTAGTCCCAGACACACACACACACACACACACACACACACACACACATACACCTCTCCTAGTCCCAGACACACACACACACACACACACACCTCTCCTAGTCCCAGACACACACACACACACACACACACACACACACACACACACACACACACACACACACACACACACACACACACACCTCTCCTAGTCCCAGACACACACACACACACACACACAC
>NC_081380.1:1495378-1500378 GCF_030684315.1 Stegostoma tigrinum | reverse complement strand
GATACGCACACACACACGCACACTCACACACAACTCTCCCATTCCCAGACACACACACACGCACACACACACACAGGCACACACACACACGCACACACACACACACACACACACCTCTCCCAGTCCCAGACACACACACACACACTCACAACCACACACAGCTCCCAGTCCTAGACACACCCACACACACACACACACCTCTCCCAGTCGCAAACACACACACACACACACTCACACACATCTCTACCAGTCCCAAAGACACACACACACTACACACACAACTCTCCCAGTCCCCCAAACACACACACCTCTCAGTCCCAGACACATATATACACACACACACATCTCTCCCAGTCCCAGACACACACACACATCTCTGCTAGTCCCAGAGACACACACACCTCTCCCAGTCGCAAACACACACACACAGGCACACACAACTCTCACAATCACAGACAGAGACAGAGATGCACAGACACACACACACACACCTCTCCTAGTCCCACACACACACACACACACCACTCACACACACACACCTCTCCCAGTCCAAGACAGACACATACACACACACACGTCCCAGTCCCAGACACAGACCCACTCACACACACCTCTCCCATTCCCAGACACACACTCACACTCACAACCACACACAGCTCCCAGTCCCAGACACACCCACACATACACACACACCTCTCCCAGTCCCAGACACACACACTCATACTCCCCTGTCCCAATCCCACACACACACACACACAACACACACACACCTCTCCAAGTCCCAGACACAGACAGACAGACAGACAGACACACACACACACACACACACACCTCTCCCAGTCCCAGACACACAACACATACATACACCTCTCGCAGTCCCCCCCACACACACACCTCTCAGTCCCAGACACATATATACACACACACACATCTCTCCCAGTCCCAGACACACACACACACACACTCACACACACAACCTTCCCATTCCCAGACACACACACACACATCTCTCCCAGTCCCAAAGACACACACACACACACACACACACACACACACACACAAACCTCTCCCAGTCCCAGACACACACACACACTCACAACCACACACAGCTCCCAGTCCCAGGCACACCCACACACACCCACACACACACACACACACCCCTCTCCCAGTCCCAGACACACACACACACACACTCCCCTGTCCCAATCCCACACACACACACACACCTCTCCAAGTCCCAGACACAGACAGACAGACACACACACACACACACACACACACACACACACACACACACACACACCTCTCCCAGTCCCAGACACACAACACATACATACACCTCTCCCAGTCCCCCCCACACACACACCTCTCAGTCCCAGACACATATATACACACACACACATCTCTCCCAGTCCCAGACACACACACACACATCTCTGCCAGTCCCAGAGACACATACACCTCTCCCAGACGCAGACACACACACACATACACACACATGCCTCTCCCAGCGCAAACACACACACACACACAGTCACACACACCTCTCACAATCACAGACACAGACAGAGATGCACAGACACACACACACACACCTCTCCTAGTCCCACACACACACACACACACACACCTCTCCCAGTCCAAGGCAGACACATACACACACACACGTCCCAGTCCCAGACACAGACCCACTCACACACACCTCTCCCAGTCCCAGACACACACATACACCTCTCCCAGTCCAGACACCTCACACACTCACACACACACACACACATCTTTGCCAGTCACACACACACACACATCTTTGCCAGTCACACACACACACACACACACACACACACACACACACACACACACACACACACACACCCCTCTCCTAGGCCCAAAGACACACACACACAGGCACACACACCTCTCACAGTCACAGACACAGACAGAGATGCACAGACACACACACACACACACACACACACACACAATCTCCCAGACCCAGACAAAAACACACACACACCTCTCCCAGCCGCAGATACGCACACACACACGCACACTCACACACAACTCTCCCATTCCCAGACACACACACACGCACACACACACACAGGCACACACACACACGCACACACACACACAGACACACACACACACACCTCTCCCAGTCCCAGACACACACACACACACTCACAACCACACACAGCTCCCAGTCCTAGACACACCCACACACACACACACACCTCTCCCAGTCGCAAACACACACACACACACACTCACACACATCTCTACCAGTCCCAAAGACACACACACACTACACACACAACTCTCCCAGTCCCCCAAACACACACACCTCTCAGTCCCAGACACATATATACACACACACACATCTCTCCCAGTCCCAGACACACACACACATCTCTGCTAGTCCCAGAGACACACACACCTCTCCCAGTCGCAAACACACACACACAGGCACACACAACTCTCACAATCACAGACAGAGACAGAGATGCACAGACACACACACACACACCTCTCCTAGTCCCACACACACACACACACACACACACTCACACACACACACCTCTCCCAGTCCAAGACAGACACATACACACACACACGTCCCAGTCCCAGACACAGACCCACTCACACACACCTCTCCCATTCCCAGACACACACTCACACTCACAACCACACACAGCTCCCAGTCCCAGACACACCCACACATACACACACACCTCTCCCAGTCCCAGACACACACACTCATACTCCCCTGTCCCAATCCCACACACACACACACACAACACACACACACCTCTCCAAGTCCCAGACACAGACAGACAGACAGACACACACACACACACACACACACACACACCTCTCCCAGTCCCAGACACACAACACATACATACACCTCTCGCAGTCCCCCCCACACACACACCTCTCAGTCCCAGACACATATATACACACACACACATCTCTCCCAGTCCCAGACACACACACACACACACTCACACACACAACCTTCCCATTCCCAGACACACACACACACATCTCTCCCAGTCCCAAAGACACACACACACACACACACACACACACACACACACACAAACCTCTCCCAGTCCCAGACACACACACACACTCACAACCACACACAGCTCCCAGTCCCAGGCACACCCACACACACACACACACACACACCCCTCTCCCAGTCCCAGACACACACACACACACTCCCCTGTCCCAATCCCACACACACACACACACCTCTCCAAGTCCCAGACACAGACAGACACACACACACACACACACACACACACACACACACACACACACCTCTCCCAGTCCCAGACACACAACACATACATACACCTCTCCCAGTCCCCCCCACACACACACCTCTCAGTCCCAGACACATATATACACACACACACATCTCTCCCAGTCCCAGACACACACACACACATCTCTGCCAGTCCCAGAGACACATACACCTCTCCCAGACGCAGACACACACACACATACACACACATGCCTCTCCCAGCGCAAACACACACACACACACAGTCACACACACCTCTCACAATCACAGACACAGACAGAGATGCACAGACACACACACACACACCTCTCCCAGTCCCACACACACACACACACCTCTCCTAGTCCCACACACACACACACACACACACCTCTCCCAGTCCAAGGCAGACACATACACACACACACCTCTCCCAGTCCCAGACACACACACACACACTCACAACCACACACAGCTCCCAGTCCTAGACACACCCACACACACACACACACCTCTCCCAGTCGCAAACACACACACACACACACACTCACACACATCTCTACCAGTCCCAAAGACACACACACACTACACACACAACTCTCCCAGTCCCCCAAACACACACACCTCTCAGTCCCAGACACATATATACACACACACACATCTCTCCCAGTCCCAGACACACACACACATCTCTGCTAGTCCCAGAGACACACACACCTCTCCCAGTCGCAAACACACACACACAGGCACACACAACTCTCACAATCACAGACAGAGACAGAGATGCACAGACACACACACACACACCTCTCCTAGTCCCACACACACACACACACACACACACTCACACACACACACCTCTCCCAGTCCAAGACAGACACATACACACACACACGTCCCAGTCCCAGACACAGACCCACTCACACACACCTCTCCCATTCCCAGACACACACTCACACTCACAACCACACACAGCTCCCAGTCCCAGACACACCCACACATACACACACACCTCTCCCAGTCCCAGACACACACACTCATACTCCCCTGTCCCAATCCCACACACACACACACACAACACACACACACCTCTCCAAGTCCCAGACACAGACAGACAGACAGACAGACAGACAGACACACACACACACACACACACACACACCTCTCCCAGTCCCAGACACACAACACATACATACACCTCTCGCAGTCCCCCCCACACACACACCTCTCAGTCCCAGACACATATATACACACACACACATCTCTCCCAGTCCCAGACACACACACACACACACTCACACACACAACCTTCCCATTCCCAGACACACACACACACATCTCTCCCAGTCCCAAAGACACACACACACACACACACACACACACACACACAAACCTCTCCCAGTCCCAGACACACACACACACTCACAACCACACACAGCTCCCAGTCCCAGGCACACACACACACACACACACACACACACACACACCCCTCTCCCAGTCCCAGACACACACACACACACTCCCCTGTCCCAATCCCACACACACACACACACCTCTCCAAGTCCCAGACACAGACAGACACACACACACACACACACACACACACACACACACACACACACACACACCTCTCCCAGTCCCAGACACACAACACATACATACACCTCTCCCAGTCCCCCCCACACACACACCTCTCAGTCCCAGA
>NC_081380.1:1470378-1482878 GCF_030684315.1 Stegostoma tigrinum | reverse complement strand
ACATACACCCCTCTCCCAGTCTCACACACACACACACCTCTCCCAGTCCCACACACACACACATCTCTCCCAGTCCCACACACACACACACACACAGCTCTCCCAGTCTCACACACACACATACCCCCCTCTCCCAGTCTCACACACACACACACACACACACACACACACACACCTCTCCCAGTCCCACACACACACACACACACACACACACCTCTCCCAGTCACACCCACGCACACACCTCTCCCAGCCCTACACACACACACACACACACACACACACACACACACCTCTCCCAGTCCCACACACACACACCTCTCCCAGTCCCACACACACACACACACACACACACACCTCTCCCAGTCCCACACACACACACACACACACACACACACCTCTCCCAGTCCCACACACACACACACACACACATACACATCTCCCAGTCCCACACACACACACCTCTCCCAGTCCCACACACACACACACATACACATCTCCCAGTCCCACACACACACACACACATCTCCCAGTCCCACACACACACACACACCTCTCCCAGTCCCACACACACTCACACACACACACACACCTCTCCCAGTCCCACACACACTCACACACACACACAAACCTCTCCCAGTCCCACACACACACACACACCTCTCCCAGTCCCACACACACACACACACACACACACACCTCTCCCAGTCCCACACACACACACACACACACACACACACACACCTCTCCCGTCCCACACACACACACACACACACACACACACCTCTCCCAGTCCCACACACAAACACACACACACACACACACACACACACACCTCTCCCAGTCCCACACACACACACACACACACACACACAACTCTCCCAGTCCCACACACACACACACACACCTCTCCCAGTCCCACACACACACACACACACACACACACACACACACCTCTCCCAGTCCCACACACACACACACCTCTCCCAGTCCCACACACACACACACACACACACAAACCTCTCCCAGTCCCAGACTCACACACACACTCACACTCCCCTCTCCCAGTCCCAGACACACACACTCACACTCCCCTGTCCCAATCCCACACACACACACACACACACGCACAACACACACACACCTCTCCAATTCCCAGACACACAACACATACATACACCTCTCCCAGTCCCCCCCACACACACACCTCTCAGTCCCAGACACATATATACACACACACACATCTCTCCCAGTCCCAGACACACACACACACATCTCTGCCAGTCCCAGAGACACATACACCTCTCCCAGACGCAGACACACACACACATACACACACATGCCTCTCCCAGTCGCAAACACACACACACACACTCTCACACACACTCTCACAATCACAGACACAGACAGAGATGCACAGACACACACACACACACCTCTCCCAGTCCCACACACACCTCTCCTAGTCCCACACACACACACACTCACACACACACACTCACACACACACACCTCTCCCAGTCCAAGGCAGACACATACACACACACACGTCCCAGTCCCAGACACAGACCCACTCACACACACCTCTCCCAGTCCCAGACACACACACACACCTCTCCCAGTCCCAGACACACACACACACACACACACATCTTTGCCAGTCACACACACACACACACACACACACACACACACACATCTCCCAGACCCAGACAAAAACACACACACACACCTCTCCCAGCCGCAGATACGCACACACACACACATCTCCCAGACCCAGACAAAAACACACACAAACCTCTCCCATTCCCAGACACACACACACACACACACACACACACACACACACACCTCTCCTAGTCCAAGACAGACACATACACACGCACACACACACACACGACCCAGTCCCAGACACAGACCCACTCACACACACCTCTCCCAGTCCCAGGCACCCACTCACACTCACACGCCCCTGTCCCAGTCCCACCCACACACCAACACACACACACACACATACACCTCTCCCAATCCAGACACACACACTCACACACACACACAACTCTCCCATTCCCAGACACACAGACACTTCTCCCAGTCCCAGACACACACACACACACACATCTTTGCCAGTCACACACACACACACACACACACAAACAATCACCCAGACCCAGACAAAAACACACACACACCTCTCCCAGCCGCAGATACGCACACACACACGCACACTCACACACAACTCTCCCATTCCCAGACACACACACACGCACACACACACACACGCACACACACACGCACACACACCTCTCCCAGTCCCAGACACACACACACACATTCACAACCACACACAGCTCCCAGTCCCAGACACACCCACACACACACACACCTCTGCCAGTCGCAAACACACACACACACACACATCTCTACCAGTCCCAAACACACACACACACTACACACACAACTCTCCCAGTCCCCCAAACACTCACACCTCTCTGTCCCAGACACATATATACACACACACACACCTCTCCCAGTCCCAGACACACAACACATGCATACACCTCTCCCAGTCCCCCCAACACACACACCTCTCAGTCCCAGACACATATATACACACACACACATCTCTCCCAGTCCCAGACACACACACACACATCTCTGCCAGTCCCAGAGACACATACACCTCTCCCAGACGCAGACACACACACACATACACACACATGCCTCTCCCAGTCGCAAACACACACACACACACAGTCACACACACCTCTCACAATCACAGACACAGACAGAGATGCACAGACACACACACACACACCTCTCCCAGTCCCACACACACACACACACACTCACACACACACTCACACACACACACCTCTCCCAGTCCCACACACACACACACACACCTCTCCTAGTCCCACACACACACACACACACACACCTCTCCCAGTCCAAGGCAGACACATACACACACACACGTCCCAGTCCCAGACACAGACCCACTCACACTCACCTCTCCCAGTCCCAGACACACACATACACCTCTCCCAGTCCAGACACCTCACACACTCAAACACACACACACACACACACACACACATCTCCCAGACCCAGACAAAAACACACACACACACACCTCTCCCAGCCGCAGATACGCACACACACACACACTCTCACACACACATCTCCCAGACCCAGACAAAGACACACACAAACCTCTCCCATTCCCAGACACACACACACACACACACACACACACACCTCTCCTAGTCCAAGACAGACACATACACACGCACACACACACACACGACCCAGTCCCAGACACAGACCCACTCACACACACCTCTCCCAGTCCCAGGCACCCACTCACACGCCCCTGTCCCAGTCCCACCCACACACCAACACACACACACATACACCTCTCCCAATCCAGACACACACACACACACACACACACAACTCTCCCATTCCCAGACACACACACACTTCTCCCAGTCCCAGACACACACACACACACATCTTTGCCAGTCACACACACACACACACACACACAATCACCCAGAACCAGACAAAAACACACACACACCTCTCCCAGCCGCAGACACACACACACACACACACACACACACACACACACACACACACACACAGACACCTCTCCCAGTCCCAGACACACACACACACATTCACAACCACACACAGCTCCCAGTCCCAGACACACCCACACACACACACACCTCTGCCAGTCGCAAACACACAGACACACACATCTCTACCACTCCCAAAGACACACACAACTCTCCCAGTCCCCCAAACACTCACACCTCTCAGTCCCAGACACATATATACACACACACACATCTCTCCCAGTCCCAGACACACACACACACATCTCTGCCAGTCCCAGAGACACACACACCTCTCCCAGTCGCAAGCACACACACACAGGCACACACACCTCTCACAATCACAGACAGAGACAGAGATGCACAGACACACACACACACACCTCTCCTAGTCCCACACACACACACACACACACTCACACACACACACCTCTCCCAGTCCAAGACAGACACATACACACACACACGTCCCAGTCCCAGACACAGACCCACTCACACACACCTCTCCCAGTCCCAGACACACACTCACACACACATACACCTCTCCCAGTCCAGACACACACACACACACACACACCTCTCCCAGTCCCCCACACACACACAACTCTCCCATTCCCAGACACACACACACACTTCTCCCAGGCACACACACACACACACCTCCCAGACCCAGGCAAAAATGCACGCACCTCTCCCAGCCGCAGATGGGCACACACACACACACGCACACTCACACACAACTCTCCCATTCCCAGACACACACACACACACACACACAAAACTCTCCCAGTCCCAGATACACACACACACACACCTCTCCCAGTCCACCCCCAACACACACACACAGACACACACACCTCTCCCAGTCCCACACACACACACACGCACACACACACACCTCTCCCAGTCCCACACACACGCACACACACACACCTCTCCCAGTCACTCACACGCACACACACACACCTCTCCCAGTCACACACACACCTCTCCCAGTCACACACACACACACACACACACACACACACACCTCTCCCAGTCCCACACACACACACACACCTCTCCCAGTCCCACACACACACACACACACACCTCTCCCAGTCACACACACACACACACACACACACCTCTCCCAGTCCCACACACACTCACACGCACACACACACCTCTCCCAGTCCCATACACACTCACACGCACACACACACCTCTCCCAGTCCCACACACACTCACACACACACACACACACACCTCTCCCAGTCCCACACACACTCACACACACACACACACACCTCTCCCAGTCCCACACACACTCACACACACACACACACACCTCTCCCAGTCCCACACACACTCACACACACACACACACACCTCTCCCAGTCACACACACACTCACACACACACCTCTCCCAGTCACACACACACTCACACACACACACACATCTCTCCCAGTCCCACACACACACACACACACACACCTCTCCCAGTCCCACACACACACACACACACACACACACCTCTCCCAGTCCCACACACACACACACACCTCTCCCAGTCCCACACACACACACACACCTCTCCCAGTCCCACACACAGACACACACACACACACCTCTCCCAGTCCCACACACAGACACACACACACACACACCTCTCCCAGTCACACACACACACCTCTCCCAGTCCCACACACACACACACACACACACCTCTCCCAGTCCCACACACACTCACACACACACACACACACCTCTCCCAGTCCCACACACACTCACACACACACACACACACACCTCTCCCAGTCCCACACACACTCACACACACACACACACCTCTCCCAGTCCCACACACACTCACACACACACACCTCTCCCAGTCCCACACACACTCACACACCTCTCCCAGTCCCACACACACTCACACACACACACCTCTCCCAGTCCCACACACACACACACACACCTCTCCCAGTCAAACTCACACTCACACACACACACACACACCTCTCCCAGTCCCACACACACACACACACACCTCGCCCAGTCCAACACACACACACACACCCCTCTCCCAGTCCCCCCCCACACACACCTCTCCCAGTCCCACACACACACACACCTCTCCCAGTCCCACACACACACACACACACACACCTCTCCCAATCACACCCACGCACACACCTCTCCCAGTCCTACACACACACACCTCTCCCAGTCCCACACACACACACACACACACACACACACCTCTCCCAGTCCCACACACACACACACCTCTCCCAGTCCCAGTCCCACACACACACACACACACACACATCTCCCAGTCCCACACACACACACACACACACATACACATCTCCCAGTCCCACACACACACACCTCTCCCAGTCCCACACACACACACACACACACACACACACACATCTCCCAGTCCCACACACACTCACACATCTCCCAGTCCCACACACACTCGCACACACACACACACCTCTCCCAGTCCCACACACACTCACACACACACACACACCTCTCCCAGTCCCACACACACTCACACACACACACACACCTCTCCCAGTCCCACACACACACACACCTCTCCCAGTCCCACACACACACACACACCTCTCCCGTCCCACACACACACACACACCTCTCCCGTCCCACACACACACACACACACACACACACACTTCTCCCAGTCCCACACACACACACACATACACACACCTCTCCCAGTCACACACACACACACACACACACCTCTCCCAGTCACACACACACACACACACACCTCTCCCAGTCACACACACACACCTCTCCCAGTCACACACACACACCTCTCCCAGTCACACACACACACACACACACCTCTCCCAGTCACACACACACACACACACACACACACCTGTCCCAGTCCCACACACACACACACACACACACACACACACACACCTCTCCCCATCCCACACACACACACACCTCTCCCAGTCCCACACACACACCTCTCCCAGTCCCACACACACACACCTCTCCCAGTCCCACACACACACACCTCTCCCAGTCACTCACACACACACACACACACACACACACACACACACACACACACACACACACACCTCTCCCAGTCACACACACACACACACACACACACACACACACCTCTCCCAGTCACACACACACCTCTCCCAGTCCCACACACACACACACACCTCTCCCAGTCCCACACACACACACACACACACACCTCTCCCAGTCCCACACACACACACACACCTCTCCCAGTCCCACACACACACACACACACACCTCTCCCAGTCACACACACACACCTCTCCCAGTCCCCCCCCCCCCACACACACACACACACACACACACACCTCTCCCAGTCCCACACACACTCACACGCACACACACACCTCTCCCAGTCCCACACACACTCACACACACACACACACACACCTCTCCCAGTCCCACACACACTCACACACACACACACACCTCTCCCAGTCCCACACACACACACACACACACACACACACACACACACACACCTCTCCCAGTCCCACACACACTCACACCCACACACACACCTCTCCCAGTCCCACACACACTCACACACACACACACACACCTCTCCCAGTCCCACACACACTCACACACACCTCTCCCAGTCCCACACACACTCACACACACACACACCTCTCCCAGTCCCACACACACTCACACACACACACCTCTCCCAGTCCCACACACACACACACACCTCTCCCAGTCAAACTCACACTCACACACACACACACACACACACCTCTCCCAGTCCCACACACACACACACACACACACCTCTCCCAGTCAAACACACACACACACACCCCTCTCCCAGTCCCCCCCCACACACACCTCTCCCAGTCCCACACACATACACACACACACACACACCTCTCCCATTCCCACACACACACACACACACACACCTCTCCCAGTCACACCCACGCACACACCTCTCCCAGTCCTACACACACACACACACACACACACACACCTCTCCCAGTCCCAGTCCCACACACACACACACACACACATCTCCCAGTCCCACACACACTCACACACACACACACCTCTCCCAGTCCCACACACACACACACACACACACATCTCCCAGTCCCACACACACACACACCTCTCCCAGTCCCACACACACACACACACACACATCTCCCAGTCCCACACACACTCACACACACACACACACATCTCCCAGTCCCACACACACACACACACACACACACACACACACACATCTCCCAGTCCCACACACACTCACACACACACACACACATCTCCCAGTCCCACACACACTCACACACACACACACACACCTCTCCCAGTCCCACACACACTCACACACACACACACCTCTCCCAGTCCCACACACACACACACACCTCTCCCAGTCCCACACACACACACACCTCTCAAAGTCCCACACACACACACACACAAACACACCTCTCCCGTCCCACACACACACACACACACCTCTCCCAGTCCCACACACACACACACACACACCTCTCCCAGTCACACACACACACACACACACACACACACACACCTCTCCCCATCCCACACACACACACACCTCTCCCAGTCCCACACACACCTCTCCCAGTCCCACACACACACCTCTCCCAGTCCCACACACACACTCTCCCAGTCCCACACACACACACACACACACACATCTCCCAGTCCCACACACACTCACGCACACACACACCTCTCCCAGTCCCACACACACACACACACCTCTCCCAGTCCCAGTCCCACACACACACACACACACACACATCTCCCAGTCCCACACACACTCACACACACACACACCTCTCCCAGTCCCACACACACACACACACACCTCTCCCAGTCCCACACACACACACACCTCTCCCAGTCCCACACACACTCTCACAAACCTCTCCCAGTCCCACACACACACACACACCTCTCCCAGTCCCACACACACACACACACACACACACACACACACACACACACCTCTCCCAGTCCCACACACACACACACACACACACACACACACACACACACCTCTCCCAGTCCCACACACACACACACACACACACCTCTCCCCATCCCACACACACACACACCTCTCCCAGTCCCACACACACACACACACACACACACGCACACCTCTCCCAGTCCCACACACACACACACACACACACCTCACCCAGTCCCACACACACAGACGCCTCTCCCAGTCCCACACACACACACCTCTCCCAGTCACACACACACACACACACCTCTCCCAGTCCCACACACACACTCCTCTCCCAGTCCCACACACACTCACTCCTCTCCCAGTCCCACACACACACACACACACCTCTCCCAGTCCCACACACACACACACACACACACACCTCTCCCAGTCCCACACACACACACACACACACCTCTCCCAGTCTCACACACACACATACACCCCTCTCCCAGTCTCACACACACACACACACACACACACCTCTCCCAGTCCCACACACACACACACACACACACCTCTCCCAGTCCCACACACACACACACACACACACACACACATCTCCCAGTCCCACACACACTCACACACACACACACCTCTCCCAGTCACACACACACACACACACACACCTCTCCCAGTCCCACACACACACACACACACATACACATCTCCCAGTCCCACACACACACACATCTCCCAGTCCCACACACACACACACACACACACACACATCTCCCAGTCCCACACACACACACATCTCCCAGTCCCACACACACACACACACACACACACACACACATCTCCCAGTCCCACACACACTCACACACCTCTCCCAGTCCCCCACACACTCACACACACACACACACCTCTCCCAGTCCCACACACACTCACACACACACACAAACCTCTCCCAGTCCCACACACACACACACCTCTCCCAGTCCCACACACACACACACACCTCTCCCGTCCCACACACACACACACACACACACACACACACACACACACACCTCTCCCAGTCCCACACACACACACACACACACACACACCTCTCCCAGTCCCACACACACACACTCACACACCTCTCCCAGTCCCACACACACACACACCTCTCCCAGTCCTACACACACACACACACACACACCTCTCCCAGTCCCACACACACTCACACACACACACACACCTCTCCCAGTCCCACACACACTCACACACACACACACCTCTCCCAGTCCCACACACACTCACACACACACACACCTCTCCCAGTCCCACACACACTCACACACACACACCTCTCCCAGTCCCACACACACACACACCTCTCCCAGTCAAACTCACACTCACACACACACACACACACACACCTCTCCCAGTCCCACACACACACACACACACACCTCTCCCAGTCAAACACACACACACACACCCCTCTCCCAGTCCCCCCCCACACACACCTCTCCCAGTCCCACACACATACACACACACACACACACACACACACACCTCTCCCATTCCCACACACACACACACACACACACACACCTCTCCCAGTCACACCCACGCACACACCTCTCCCAGTCCTACACACACACACACACACACACACCTCTCCCAGTCCCAGTCCCACACACACACACACACACACACACACATCTCCCAGTCCCACACACACTCACACACACACACACCTCTCCCAGTCCCACACACACACACACACACACACATCTCCCAGTCCCACACACACACACACATCTCCCAGTCCCACACACACACACACACACACACACACACACACATCTCCCAGTCCCACACACACTCACACACACACACACACATCTCCCAGTCCCACACACACTCACACACACACACACACCTCTCCCAGTCCCACACACACTCACACACACACACACACCTCTCCCAGTCCCACACACACACACACACCTCTCCCAGTCCCACACACACACACACCTCTCCCAGTCCCACACACACACACACACACACACACACCTCTCCCAGTCCCACACACACACACACACACCTCTCCCAGTCACACACACACACACACACACACACCTCTCCCAGTCCCACACACACCTCTCCCAGTCCCACACACACACCTCTCCCAGTCCCACACACACACCTCTCCCAGTCCCACACACACACTCTCCCAGTCCCACACACACACACACACACACACACACACACACACACACACACACATCTCCCAGTCCCACACACACTCACGCACACACACACCTCTCCCAGTCCCACACACACACACACACCTCTCCCAGTCCCAGTCCCACACACACACACACACACACATCTCCCAGTCCCACACACACTCACACACACACACACCTCTCCCAGTCCCACACACACACACACACACACCTCTCCCAGTCCCACACACACACACACCTCTCCCAGTCCCACACACACTCTCACAAACCTCTCCCAGTCCCACACACACACACACACCTCTCCCAGTCCCACACACACACACACACACACACACACACACACCTCTCCCAGTCCCACACACACACACACACACACACACACACCTCTCCCAGTCCCACACACACACACACACACACACCTCTCCCCATCCCACACACACACACAGCTCTCCCAGTCCCACACACACACACACACACACACGCACACCTCTCCCAGTCCCACACACACACACACACACACCTCACCCAGTCCCACACACACAGACGCCTCTCCCAGTCCCACACACACACACCTCTCCCAGTCACACACACACACACACACCTCTCCCAGTCCCACACACACACTCCTCTCCCAGTCCCACACACACTCACTCCTCTCCCAGTCCCACACACACACACACACACACCTCTCCCAGTCCCACACACACACACACACACACACACCTCTCCCAGTCCTACACACACACACACACACCTCTCCCAGTCCCACACACACACACACACACACACCTCTCCCAGTCCCACACACACACACACACCTCTCCCAGTCCCAGACACACACACACACACACACATCTCCCAGTCCCACACACACACAGACACACACATACACATCTCCCAGTCCCACACACACACACCTCTCCCAGTCCCACACACACACACACACACACACACACACACATCTCCCAGTCCCACACACACTCACACATCTCCCAGTCCCACACACACTCGCACACACACACACACACCTCTCCCAGTCCCACACACACTCACACACACACACACACCTCTCCCAGTCCCACACACACTCACACACACACACACACACACACACCTCTCCCAGTCCCACACACACACACACCTCTCCCAGTCCCACACACACACACACACCTCTCCCGTCCCACACACACACACACACACACACACACTTCTCCCAGTCCCACACAAACACACACATACACACACCTCTCCCAGTCACACACACACACACACACACGTCTCCCAGTCACACACACACACACACACACCTCTCCCAGTCACACACACACACACACACACCGCTCCCAGTCCCACACACACACACACACACACACACACACACACACCGCTCCCAGTCCCACACACACACACACACACACACACACACCTCTCCCCATACCACACACACACACACCTCTCCCAGTCCCACACACACACCTCTCCCAGTCCCACACACACACACCTCTCCCAGTCCCACACACACACACCTCTCCCAGTCCCACACACACACACCTCTCCCAGTCCCACACACACACACACACACACACACACACACACCTCTCCCAGTCACACACACACCTCT
>NC_081380.1:1370378-1382878 GCF_030684315.1 Stegostoma tigrinum | reverse complement strand
ACACAGACACACACACACACACCTCTCCCAGTCCCACACACACACACACAAACACCTCTCCCAGTCCCACACACACACACACAAACACCTCTCCCAGTCCCACACACACACAAACACCTCTCCCAGTCCCAAACACACACACACACACACACACACACAAACACCTCTCCCAGTCCCAAACACACACGCACCTCTCCCAGTCCCACACACACACACACACACACACACACCTCTCCCAGTCCCACACACACACACACACCTCTCCCAGTCCCACACACACACCTCTCCCAGTCCCACACACACACACACACACCTCTCCCAGTCCCACACACACACACACACACACACACACACACCTCTCCTAGACCGAGACAAAGACACACACAGGAACACACACCTCTCACAGACACAGACAGAGATGCACAGATACACACACACATCTCTCCCAATCCCAGACAGAAACACACACGCACAGACAGACAGACACACACACACCTCTCCCAGACCCAGGCACACACACACACCTCTCCCAGCCGCAGACAGACAGACACACACACGTCGCAGTTACCAGACACACACACACACAGCTCCCAGTCCCAGACACACACACACACACCCCACACGCGTACGCGCACACACACACACACCCCACACGCGCACGCACACACACACACACCCCACGCGCAGGCACACACACACACACACCCCACGCGCAGGCACACACACACACCACACACACACACACACACACACACCTGTCCCAGTTCCAGACACACACACACACACCTCTCCCAGTCCCACACACACACACACAAACACCTCTCCCAGTCCCACACACACACAAACACCTCTCCCAGTCCCAAACACACACACACACACACACACACACACACACACAAACACCTCTCCCAGTCCCAAACACACACGCACCTCTCCCAGTCCCACACACACACACACACACACACACACACCTCTCCCAGTCCCAAACACACACACACACCTCTCCCAGTCCCACACACACACACACACACCTCTCCCAGTCCCACACACACACACACACACACCTCTCCCAGTCCCACACACACACACACACACACACCTCTCCCAGTCCCCCACACACACACACACACACACCTCTCCCAGTCCCACACACACACACACACACACACCTCTCCCAGTCCCACACACACACACCTCTCCCAGTCCCACACACACACCTCTCCCAGTCCCACACACACACACACACACCTCTCCCAGTCCCACACACACACACCTCTCCCAGTCCCACACACACACACACACACACCTCTCCCAGTCCCACACACACACACACACACACACACCTCTCCCAGTCCCACACACACACACACACACCTCTCCCAGTCCCACACACACACACACCTCTCCCAGTCCCACACACACACACACACACCTCTCCCAGTCCCACACACACACACACACACCTCTCCCAGTCCCACACACACACACACCTCTCCCAGTCCCACACACACACACACCTCTCCCAGTCCCACACACACACACACACACACCTCTCCCAGTCCCACACACACACACACACACCTCTCCCAGTCCCACACACACACACACACCTCTCCCAGTCCCACACACACACACACCACTCCCAGTCCAACACACACAGACACACACACACACACCTCTCCCAGTCCCACACACACACACACAAACACCTCTCCCAGTCCCACACACACACAAACACCTCTCCCAGTCCCAAACACACACACACACACACACACACACAAACACCTCTCCCAGTCCCAAACACACACGCACCTCTCCCAGTCCCACACACACACACACACACCTCTCCCAGTCCCACACACACACACACCTCTCCCAGTCCCACACACACACACCTCTCCCAGTCCCACACACACACACACACACACCTCTCCCAGTCCCACACACACACACACACACACCTCTCCCAGTCCCACACACACACACACACACACACCTCTCCCAGTCCCACACACACACACCTCTCCCAGTCCCACACACACACACACACACACACCTCTCCCAGTCCCACACACACACACACACACCTCTCCCAGTCCCACACACACACACACACACCTCTCCCAGTCCCACACACACACACACACACCTCTCCCAGTCCCACACACACACACACACACCTCTCCCAGTCCCACACACACACACACACACACACACCTCTCCCAGTCCCACACACACACACACACACCTCTCCCAGTCCCACACACACACACACACACCTCTCCCAGTCCCACACACACACACACACACCTCTCCCAGTCCCACACACACACACACCTCTCCCAGTCCCACACACACACACACCTCTCCCAGTCCCACACACACACACACACACACCTCTCCCAGTCCCACACACACACACACACACCTCTCCCAGTCCCACACACACACACACACCTCTCCCAGTCCCACACACACACACACACCTCTCCCAGTCCCACACACACACACACCACTCCCAGTCCAACACACACAGACACACACACACACACCTCTCCCAGTCCCACACACACACACACAAACACCTCTCCCAGTCCCACACACACACACACAAACACCTCTCCCAGTCCCACACACACACAAACACCTCTCCCAGTCCCAAACACACACACACACACACACACACACAAACACCTCTCCCAGTCCCAAACACACACGCACCTCTCCCAGTCCCACACACACACACACACACACACACACACCTCTCCCAGTCCCACACACACACACACACCTCTCCCAGTCCCACACACACACCTCTCCCAGTCCCACACACACTCATACACACCTCTCCCAGTCCCAGTCTCTCTCTCACACACACACACACACACACACACACACACACACACACAAACACACCCCTCTCCTAGACCGAGACAAAGACACATACACGGGAACACACACCTCTCACAGACACAGACAGAGATGCACAGATACACACACACATCTCTCCCAATCCCAGACAGAAACACACACGCACAGACAGACAGACACACACACACCTCTCCCAGACCCAGGCACACACACACACCTCTCCCAGCCGCAGACAGACAGACACACACACGTCGCAGTTACCAGACACACACACACACAGCTCCCAGTCCCAGACACACACACACACACCCCACACGCGTACGCGCACACACACACACACCCCACACGCGCACGCACACACACACACACCCCACGCGCAGGCACACACACACACACACCCCACGCGCAGGCACACACACACACCACACACACACACACACACACACACCTGTCCCAGTTCCAGACACACACACACACACCTCTCCCAGTCCCACACACACACACACAAACACCTCTCCCAGTCCCACACACACACAAACACCTCTCCCAGTCCCAAACACACACACACACACACACACACACACACACACACAAACACCTCTCCCAGTCCCAAACACACACGCACCTCTCCCAGTCCCACACACACACACACACACACACACACACCTCTCCCAGTCCCAAACACACACACACACCTCTCCCAGTCCCACACACACACACACACACCTCTCCCAGTCCCACACACACACACACACACACCTCTCCCAGTCCCACACACACACACACACACACCTCTCCCAGTCCCACACACACACACACACACACACCTCTCCCAGTCCCACACACACACACACACACACACCTCTCCCAGTCCCACACACACACACCTCTCCCAGTCCCACACACACACCTCTCCCAGTCCCACACACACACACACACACCTCTCCCAGTCCCACACACACACACACACACCTCTCCCAGTCCCACACACACACACACACACACCTCTCCCAGTCCCACACACACACACACACACACACCTCTCCCAGTCCCACACACACACACACACACCTCTCCCAGTCCCACACACACACACACCTCTCCCAGTCCCACACACACACACACACACACCTCTCCCAGTCCCACACACACACACACACACCTCTCCCAGTCCCACACACACACACACCTCTCCCAGTCCCACACACACACACACCTCTCCCAGTCCCACACACACACACACACACACCTCTCCCAGTCCCACACACACACACACACACCTCTCCCAGTCCCACACACACACACACACCTCTCCCAGTCCCACACACACACACACCACTCCCAGTCCAACACACACAGACACACACACACACACCTCTCCCAGTCCCACACACACACACACAAACACCTCTCCCAGTCCCACACACACACACACAAACACCTCTCCCAGTCCCACACACACACAAACACCTCTCCCAGTCCCAAACACACACACACACACACACACACACAAACACCTCTCCCAGTCCCAAACACACACGCACCTATCCCAGTCCCACACACACACACACACACACACACACACCTCTCCCAGTCCCACACACACACACACACCTCTCCCAGTCCCACACACACACCTCTCCCAGTCCCACACACACACACACACACCTCTCCCAGTCCCACACACACACACACACACCTCTCCCAGTCCCACACACACACACACACACCTCTCCCAGTCCCACACACACACACCTCTCCCAGTCCCACACACACACACACACACACCTCTCCCAGTCCCACACACACACACACACACACCTCTCCCAGTCCCACACACACACACACACACCTCTCCCAGTCCCACACACACACACACACACACACCTCTCCCAGTCCCACACACACACACACACACCTCTCCCAGTCCCACACACACACACACCTCTCCCAGTCCCACACACACACACACACACCTCTCCCAGTCCCACACACACACACACACACCTCTCCCAGTCCCACACACACACACACCTCTCCCAGTCCCACACACACACACACCTCTCCCAGTCCCACACACACACACACACACACACCTCTCCCAGTCCCACACACACACACACACACCTCTCCCAGTCCCACACACACACACACACCTCTCCCAGTCCTACACACACACACACACCTCTCCCAGTCCCACACACACACACACCACTCCCAGTCCAACACACACAGACACACACACACACACCTCTCCCAGTCCCACACACACACACACACACCTCTCCCAGTCCCACACACACACACACACACCACTCCCAGTCCCACACACACACACCTCTCCCAGTCCCACACACACACACCTCTCCCAGTCCCACACACACACACACACACTCCTCTCCCAGTCCCACACACACACACACACACACCTCTCCCAGTCCCACACACACACACACACCTCTCCCAGTCCCACACACACACACACACCTCTCCCAGTCCCACACACACACACCTCTCCCAGTCCCACACACACACACACACACCTCTTCCAGTCCCACACACACACACACACACACCTCTCCCAGTCCCACACACACACACACACACACACACACCTCTCCCAGTCCCACACACACACACACACACCTCTCCCAGTCCCACACACACACACACACACACACACCTCTCCCAGTCCCACACACACACACACACACCTCTCCCAGTCCCACACACACACACCTCTCCCAGTCCCACACACATACACACACACCTCTCCCAGTCCCACACACACCTCTCCCAGTCCCACACACACACACACCTCTCCCAGTCCCACACACACACACACACACCACTCCCAGTCCCACACACACACACACACCTCTCCCAGTCCCACACACACACACACACCTCTCCCAGTCCCACACACACACACACACCTCTCCCAGTCCCACACACACACACACCACTCCCAGTCCAACACACACAGACACACACACACACACACCTCTCCCAGTCCCACACACACACACACACCTCTCCCAGTCCCACACACACACACACACACCCCTCCCAGTCCCACACACACACACCACTCACACACACACACACACACACACACACACACACACACACACACACACACACACACACCTCTCCCAGTCCCACACACACACACACACACCTCTCCCAGTCCCACACACACACACACACACACAAACACCTCTCCCAGTCCCAAACACACACACACCTCTCCCAGTCCCACACACACACACACACACACACACACACACACCTCTCCCAGTCCCACACACACACCTCTCCCAGTCCCACACACACACACACACACACACCTCTCCCAGTCCCACACACACACACACAAACCTCTCCCACACACACACACACACACACACCTCTCCCAGTCCCACACACACACACACACACACACCTCTCCCAGTCCCACACACACACACCTCTCCCAGTCCCACACACACACACACACACACACACACCTCTCCCAGTCCCACACACACACACACACACACACCTCTCCCAGTCCCACACACACACACACACACCTCTCCCAGTCCCACACACACACACACACACACACACCTCTCCCAGTCCCACACACACACACACACACACACCTCTCCCAGTCCCACACACAGACACACACACCTCTCCCAGTCCCACACACACACACACACCTCTCCCAGTCCCACACACACACACACACACCTCTCCCAGTCCCACACACACACACACACACCTCTCCCAGTCCCACACACACACACACACACCTCTCCCAGTCCCACACACACACACACCTCTCCCAGTCCCACACACACACACACCTCTCCCAGTCCCACACACACACACACACACCTCTCCCAGTCCCACACACACACACACACCTCTCCCAGTCCCACACACACACACACCACTCCCAGTCCAACACACACAGACACACACACACACACCTCTCCCAGTCCCACACACACACACACACACCTCTCCCAGTCCCACACACACACACACCTCTCCCAGTCCCACACACACACACACACACCTCTCCCAGTCCCACACACACACACACACACCTCTCCCAGTCCCACACACACACACACACACCTCTCCCAGTCCAACACACACACACACACCTCTCCCAGTCCCACACACACACACACCACTCCCAGTCCAACACACACAGACACACACACACACACCTCTCCCAGTCCCACACACACACACACACCTCTCCCAGTCCCACACACACACACACACACACCACTCCCAGTCCCACACACACACACACACACACCTCTCCCAGTCCCACACACACACACACACACACACCTCTCCCAGTCCCACACACACACACACACACACCTCTCCCAGTCCCACACACACACACACCTCTCCCAGTCCCACACACACACACACACCTCTCCCAGTCCCACACACACACACACACACACCTCTCCCAGTCCCACACACACACACCTCTCCCAGTCCCACACACACACACACACACCTCTCCCAGTCCCACACACACACACACACACACACCTCTCCCAGTCCCACACACACACACACACACACACACCTCTCCCAGTCCCACACACACACACACACACCTCTCCCAGTCCCACACACACACACACACTCACACCTCTCCCAGTCCCACACACACACACACACACACCTCTCCCAGTCCCACACACACACACACACACACCTCTCCCAGTCCCACACACATACACACACACCTCTCCCAGTCCCACACACACACACACACACCTCTCCCAGTCCCACACACACACACACCTCTCCCAGTCCCACACACACACACACCTCTCCCAGTCCCACACACACACACACACCACTCCCAGTCCCACACACACACACACACACCTCTCCCAGTCCCACACACACACACCTCTCCCAGTCCCACACACACACACACACACCTCTCCCAGTCCCACACACACACACACACACACACACACACACCTCTCCCAGTCCCACACACACACCTCTCCCAGTCCCACACACACACACACACACACCTCTCCCAGTCCCACACACACACACACACACCTCTCCCACACACACACACACACACACCTCTCCCAGTCCCACACACACACACACACACACACCTCTCCCAGTCCCACACACACACACCTCTCCCAGTCCCACACACACACACACACACACACACCTCTCCCAGTCCCACACACACACACACCTCTCCCAGTCCCACACATACACACACACACACACACACCTCTCCCAGTCCCACACACACACACACACACACACACCTCTCCCAGTCCCACACACACACACACACACACACACCTCTCCCAGTCCCACACACACACACACACCTCTCCCAGTCCCACACACACACACACACACCTCTCCCAGTCCCACACACACACACACACACCTCTCCCAGTCCCACACACACACACACACACCTCTCCCAGTCCCACACACACACACACACACACACCTCTCCCAGTCCCACACACACACACACACACCTCTCCCAGTCCCACACACACACACACCTCTCCCAGTCCCACACACACACACACCTCTCCCAGTCCCACACACACACACACACACCTCTCCCAGTCCCACACACACACACACACCTCTCCCAGTCCCACACACACACACACCACTCCCAGTCCCACACACACACACACCACTCCCAGTCCAACACACACAGACACACACACACACACCTCTCCCAGTCCCACACACACACACACACACCTCTCCCAGTCCCACACACACACACACCTCTCCCAGTCCCACACACACACACACCTCTCCCAGTCCCACACACACACACACCTCTCCCAGTCCCACACACACACACACACCACTCCCAGTCCCACACACACACACACACACCTCTCCCAGTCCCACACACACACACCTCTCCCAGTCCCACACACACACACACACACCTCTCCCAGTCCCACACACACACACACACACACACACACACACCTCTCCCAGTCCCACACACACACCTCTCCCAGTCCCACACACACACACACACACACCTCTCCCAGTCCCACACACACACACACACACCTCTCCCACACACACACACACACACACCTCTCCCAGTCCCACACACACACACACACACACACCTCTCCCAGTCCCACACACACACACCTCTCCCAGTCCCACACACACACACACACACACACACCTCTCCCAGTCCCACACACACACACACACACACCTCTCCCAGTCCCACACATACACACACACACACACACACCTCTCCCAGTCCCACACACACACACACACACACACACCTCTCCCAGTCCCACACACACACACACACACACACACCTCTCCCAGTCCCACACACACACACACACCTCTCCCAGTCCCACACACACACACACACACCTCTCCCAGTCCCACACACACACACACACACCTCTCCCAGTCCCACACACACACACACACACCTCTCCCAGTCCCACACACACACACACACACACACACCTCTCCCAGTCCCACACACACACACACACACCTCTCCCAGTCCCACACACACACACACCTCTCCCAGTCCCACACACACACACACCTCTCCCAGTCCCACACACACACACACACACCTCTCCCAGTCCCACACACACACACACACCTCTCCCAGTCCCACACACACACACACCACTCCCAGTCCCACACACACACACACCACTCCCAGTCCAACACACACAGACACACACACACACACCTCTCCCAGTCCCACACACACACACACACACCTCTCCCAGTCCCACACACACACACACCTCTCCCAGTCCCACACACACACACACACACCTCTCCCAGTCCCACACACACACACACACACCTCTCCCAGTCCCACACACACACACACACCTCTCCCAGTCCCACACACACACACACCACTCCCAGTCCAACACACACAGACACACACACACACACCTCTCCCAGTCCCACACACACACACACACCTCTCCCAGTCCCACACACACACACACACACCACTCCCAGTCCCACACACACACACACACACACACCTCTCCCAGTCCCACACACCTCTCCCAGTCCCACACACACACACACACACACCTCTCCCAGTCCCACACACACACACACCTCTCCCAGTCCCACACACACACACACACCTCTCCCAGTCCCACACACACACACACACACACCTCTCCCAGTCCCACACACACACACCTCTCCCAGTCCCACACACACACACACACACCTCTCCCAGTCCCACACACACACACACACACACACCTCTCCCAGTCCCACACACACACACACACACACACACCTCTCCCAGTCCCACACACACACACACACACCTCTCCCAGTCCCACACACACACACACACACACACCTCTCCCAGTCCCACACACACACACACACACACCTCTCCCAGTCCCACACACACACACACACACACCTCTCCCAGTCCCACACACACACACACACACCTCTCCCAGTCCCACACACACACACACCTCTCCCAGTCCCACACACACACACACCTCTCCCAGTCCCACACACACACACACACCACTCCCAGTCCCACACACACACACACACACACACCTCTCCCAGTCCCACACACACACACACACCTCTCCCAGTCCCACACACACACACACCACTCCCAGTCCAACACACACAGACACACACACACACACCTCTCCCAGTCCCACACACACACACACACCTCTCCCAGTCCCACACACACACACACACACCACTCCCAGTCCCACACACACACACACACACACCACTCCCAGTCCCACACACACACACCTCTCCCAGTCCCACACACACACACACACACACACACACCTCCCAGTCCTACACACACACACACCTCTCCCAGTCCTACACACACACACACCTCTCCCAGTCCCACACACACACACACACCTCTCCCAGTCCCACACACACACACACACCTCTCCCAGTCCCACACACACACACCACTCCCAGTCCCACACACACACACACACACACCTCTCCCAGTCCCACACACACACACACACACCTCTCCCAGTCCCCCACACACACACACACACACACACACACACACACACACACACACACCTCTCCCAGTCCCACACACACACACACACCTCTCCCAGTCACACACACACACACACACACACACACACGCCTCTCCCAGTTCCAAACACACACACACGCATATCCCTCTCCCAGTCGCAGACACAGACAAACACACACATACACACACACACACCCGTCTCCTAGGCCCAAAGACACACACACAGGCACACACACCTCTCACAGTCACAGACACAGACAGAGATGCACAGACACACACACACACACAAACACACACACACATCTCTCCCAATCCCAGACAGACACACGCACAGACAGACAGACACACACAAACACCTCTCCCAGACCCAGACACACACACCGCTCCAAGCCGCAGACAGGCACACACGCACACATGCACACTCATACACACCTCTCCCAGTCCCAGTCTCTCTCACACACACACACACACACACACACACACACACACAAACACACCCCTCTCCTAGACCGAGACAAAGACACATACACAGGAACACACACCTCTCACAGACACAGACAGAGATGCACAGATACACACACACATCTCTCCCAATCCCAGACAGACACACACACGCACAGACAGACACACACACACACCTCTCCCAGACCCAGGCACACACACACACCTCTCCCAGCCGCAGACAGACAGACACACACACGTCCCAGTCCCAGACACAGACCCACTCACACACACCTCTCCCAGTCCCAGACACACACACACTTCTCTTACTTCCAGACACACACACACACTTCTCCCAGTCCCAGATACATACACACACACACCACACCCAGTCCCAGATACATACACACACACACCATTCCCAGTCCCAGACACACACACACACACACACACACACACACCTCTCCTAGTCCCAGACACACATACACACACACCTCTCCCATTCCCAGACACACACACACACACACACCCCACACGCGCACACACACAATCACACACACACACACACCCCACACGCACACACACACACACCCCACACACACACACCCCACACGCGCGCGCACACACACACACCTCTCCCAGTCCCACACACACACACACCTCTCCCAGTCCCACACACACACACACACACCTCTCCCAGTCCGACACACACACACACACACACACACCTCTCCCAGTCCCACACACACACACACCTCTCCCAGTCCCACACACACACACACCTCTCCCAGTCCCACACACACACACACACACACACACACCTCTCCCAGTCCCACACACACACACACACACACACACCTCTCCCAGTCCCACACACACACACACACACACACCTCTCCCAGTCCCACACACACACACACACACACACACACACACACACACACACACACCTCTCCCAGTCCCACACACACACACACACACACACCTCTCCTAGTCCCAGACACACATACACACACACCTCTCCCATTCCCAGACACACACACACACACACACACACACACACACACGCACACAC